>NC_056733.1:581897448-581919652 GCF_019279795.1 Protopterus annectens | reverse complement strand
GCACAGAATAGATTCACTTTAAAAAGTGAATTTGTCTAGATAATCTTTTCACAACTGGACTGTTTTACGAAGATTTGTCTGGATGCATTCTCAGAAGCTCCCAGAAGAGCTGAAAAACAAAATTTTGTATTCTCCCTTGGACAGCTATTTGCTTTTTTGGATCTTCTGCTCCAGACGTTATCAAAAAGTGTGATGAAAGGTGAAAGCATATCCAGGGAATCTCGATGTTTCATCCCTCCTTCTCTAAATTTTCCAAGGGATTCTCTGCTCCCTGTCCAACTTTGGCACAAAACAAAACAGTCTCAGCAGACTGCTAGTAAGCAGATGGTCAAAAAGCACTGGCAGGGAGGTTCTCTAAAGAAAGCAGGAAACCCCAAGAATAAAGGACAGACTACATCAGAATAACTATACGAAGGGACCTTGTTCCTCCCTCCCACCCTGCACTCCCTTAATCCACACAAAAAGTCAGAATTGCCATTCCTCCATGTTTGACAATAGTTTACGTCAAACAAGAGAGTCCTGAATGTGACCCACCTAGGCTGCAAGTCATACTTAGACTTAAGAACCGACCATGTTAAAAAGACATCTTCAGGATAGGAAATAGTAATGGTATCAAAAGCACTTGCGGTTAAGTATTCTGGGTCACAAAATTAAGATACCAACGCTGCCAAAATTGGCACCTTCTGTGGCAAAAAATTGTGCCATTTTCTTCAAAACTGCAAGCAGAATACCTTTTGTATAAACATATCAGTTCATTAGAACTCTGGAAATAAACTTCCTCACCCACAGACACATGTATAAGAACAGACTGCAACCAACAAAACTGGAATGCCTCAAATACTAAATTCAGGTACAACAGATAAGAGAATACCTTTTCCAGATTCCTTGTATGCAACAAATATTGGATTATATGGGGGACAAAGTACAGTTGTGTACCTACCATAAATGTAGATGTTAGAGTGTATTCACTGTTGCAGTCACTCTTGGGTTATCCTGCTGGCAGGCTACCCGCAGTCGGCCTGAATTCCAAAGTCCTGGTCTGGCGTTGGCTGCTGTCGCCTCTTCCCTGACATCAGTGCGCCAGGGGTATAAAAGATGCAGCCGACGCCATTTTCTTCAGTTTTTCTTGCCGCAGATGTCAGGTGCCCCCAAATTGGAAGGCTGAAAATTATGCCAATAAGTATGCATGCACAAAAATAACATTTCTTTCATCTACAAGCAAATACACCACATAGGTTGTATAGGATAGAGAAGTGCAGTTAAGTCCCAGCAAAGAAAAGGGGGATGGTGGGTGGGTAACCTGGACTGCAACAGTGAATACACTCGAACATGGTAGGTACACAACTGTACTATGTTCATCGTGTATCACTGTTGCAGTCATTACTCTTGGGTTGAATCCCAAAGCTGAGGTTGGGTGGCTGGGCTAAATAGAATTAGGACAGGCTATGAGGCCCTGCAGAACTGCAGTGGCAAAGCCTGCTCTGGATTTAGAGTAAAGAGGTAAGTGGTAGTGCTTTGTAAAAAAGTGTGCACTGAACTCCAAGTTGCAGCCTCTAAAATGTCTTTGGTTGGTACTCCTCTGAGGAAGGCTGCTGAAGCGGCTGCTGCTCTGGTAGAATGAGGCCCAATGCCCTTGGGCACTGATTTGCCATGCTGAGAATAGCAGAAACGGATGCAATGGCCTATCCATTTAGGAATAGTCTGTTTTGAGATGGCCTTTCCTTGTGATCCTGTAGCATATGACACTAAAAGTTGTTCAGTCTTTCTGAAAGCTTTAGTTCTGTCCAAGTAGAAGCGTAGCTGTCCATGTATGTCCAAAGAATGCAGAATTTTCTCACCCTTGTTCTGTGGGTTTGGATAAAAGGTAGGCAAGTGAATGGTTTGGTTGAGGGCCACACTGGACACTACCTTAGGCATAAAATGTTGGGTTTGTCCTCAGAGAAACCCTGTCTGGATGAAAAATGATAAAAGGTTCCACAGCCATGAGTGCTTGTAACTCTGATACTCGTCTTGTAGAGGTTATTGCTAGGAGCAGAGCTGTTGTCCAGGATAAAAATTTTATATCCGCTGATGAGGCTGGCTCAAAAGGAGGCAGTGTGACTTTTCCCAAGACATAATTGAGGTCCCATGCTGTAATTGGTGCTCTCCTGGGAGGCCTGATGTTTTTGGCCCCTCTGAGGTACCGCCTTATTAAAGGATGAGAAAAGATGGGTGGATCCGTATTGTAATGGGCTGAAATGGCAGAAGCATGAATCTTAATTGATGAAAAGGAAAGGCCTTTGTCCAGCATCTCAGTTAGGTATTGTAAAATCTGAGGGATATTTGGTATATACGTGACAATGCCTTGTTCCAAGCACAGAATCTCTTCCATTTTTCTGCATAAGATTTTCTGGTACTGGGCCTCCTGGCCTCCAAGATAACATCCTTAACAGCTTTTGAAAGAGGAGTGTTCTGAATGGCTACATTATCTGCCATGCTGCCAGATTTAAGGTCCTGATTTGGCTGTGCAAGACCCGATTGTTTTGTTGGTTCAGCAAGTGTGAAGTCTGAGGCAATATCCATGCTGGACCTGGAGACAAGCTCTTTAGGACTGGGTACCAATGCTGGCGTGGCCAGTCTGGTGCATCAGTATCATTTTTGGCTTCTCTTGTCTGACCTTTAGGAGTACCCTGGGAAGGAGCGGCAGTGGAGGAAAGGCATATACTGTTAGTTTTTTCCAGCTGAAGGATAGGGCATCCACTTTCCATGCTGGTTTGTGACAGATTTAGGTCTGGGCATCCCCATTTCCTTGTTATGCTGAAGACTTGTGGATCCAGTTTGCACTCGTGGGGATCCATAAGGTTTCTGCTTAGTTCGTCTGCCAGAGTATTTGTTTTTCCTGGCAGGAATTGTGCTTGCAGGTGAACTTGATAAGTCAATGCTGTGTCCCATAAGGTCATTGCTTGTCTGGATAGGGGGTAGGAATGTGTACTTCCCTGTTTGTTTATGTACCACATGACTGTAGTATTGTCCGTCTTCATCAGTAGCTGTCCTGGATGAAGTAGGTCTTTGAAAGCTGTTATGCCCAGCTAGCATCTCTTTTTGATTGAAGTGAAGATGCTTCTGGTTTGCAGGCCATGTGCCCTGAATACAATTTCCTGCCATATGGGCCCACCAGGCATAATCTGATGCATCCATTGTCAGTGTTTGCCTGGCTGTGGGTAAAGAGAATGGCAGACCCTTGTTGTGGTGACAGGCCTCTGCCCACCATCGAAACTCCTGTTGTAGGCAGGGAATGAGTGTAATTACTGTCTCCAGGCTGTGGCAATGCTGAATCCAAACACTTTTTAGATACCATTGAAGTTTCCTCATATGCAGTCTGGCATATGGAATTAGTAGAATGCAGGATGTCATGAAGCCCAAAGCCTGCAGGATTTTCCTTGCAGATAACTGGGTCTTTTGTTGCCAATTTTTTGAAGAAGGATGTCAGTTGTTTTTGTTTGTCTGGTGTGAGATAAGCCATCTAGGCAGTTGTATTTAAGCTTGCACCCAGGAATATTATCTCTTGAGAGGGCACTAGTTTTGATTTCTTTTCGTTTACTGTGTACCCTAGGCAAATTAGTAATCTTTTTACAAACACCAGATGCTTTAGATGAATGTCTTTGTTCTCTGCTTGAATAAAGCAGTCGTCCAAGTAAGGATATATTTGAATTCCTCTTTGCCTGCAAAATGCAATTACTGGTGCCAGGCATTTCGTGAAGACCCTGGGCGCAGTAGATAAGCCAAAGGGCAGTGCAGAGAATTGGTAGTACATTGAGCCAGCTATGAATCTGAGGTATCTTCTGCAAGATTGTCTGATTGGGACATGCAGGTATGCCTCTTAGGTCCAAAGTTACGAGCCAAGCCTTCTTGCCCAGCATGGGCAGTAGCTGCTGTAGAGTCAACCTCTTGAATTTTGGAACCTCCAGAAACGTGTCTAGTATAGACAGGTCCAGTATTGGTCTCCAGGTTCTGTCCTTTCTGGGCACCAAGAAAAGTCTGGAGTAAAATCCTTGCCCCTGCTCTTGTTGTGGTACTTGTTGTATGGCCCTCATGTCCATGAGGGCTGTAATTTGCTTTTGTGCCTCTGCCCATTGATTGTGTGGCAGGTCTGGCATACCTTTTGCCCTTGGCAGGGTGTGAAAATGGAACCTATAGCTTTGGGACACTATGCTCAAGACCCATTTGTCTTGGGTAACCATTTGCCAATTTGATGAAAAAAGTGCTAGTTTTCCCCCTAAGGGGGAGGCCAAAAGAAAAGTGCTTGGATCTGGCAGAGGAAAGTCATTGGGACTGTTTCCTGTAAGGTTGTGATTTGTCTTCTCCGCTTTTGGAGGTAGGAGCACCCCATTGTTTAGGCCTGTATGAGCCTTGAGGCTGAGATCTGCCTCTGGGACGTCTGTATCTGCCTCTTTGTGGCCTGTCTGATACTGGAAAGGACCAATTTTTTGAAGGCCAGTTCCTGCTAAATCTAGGTGGCTGTACCTGTAAGAAATCCTTAGCTGTCTGCATGGATTTCGCTTCATCTTTCATTTTCTTCACCACCTCCTCTACTTTAGCACCAAACAAAGCATCATGCTGTAATGGGGCATCTAATAATTTTGCTTTAACATGATCAGGCAGATTCTGTTCCTTTAA
The DNA here is from genome assembly GCF_019279795.1 of Protopterus annectens. NCBI lineage: Eukaryota > Metazoa > Chordata > Ceratodontiformes > Protopteridae > Protopterus > Protopterus annectens. The sequence goes on along the minus strand of NC_056733.1, from coordinate 581,914,996 downwards.
CCAAGCATGCCTTCTAATAACAGAACCTGTAACAGCGGCCCTGCAAGAGGCCTCAAGTGAATCATAACCACATTGCAAAGTATGCTTTCCTACTTGTTCAGCTGCATGCAATAAATCCTGCATTTCCTTGTTCTCTGAACCTTCAGAATTTGTCAACATTTTCTGTTTAAGGAGTGACATCAAGTATTGCTGATATTTAAGCATATGAAACTGACAATTTAAAGCCCTTACAAGCCAAGGTAGCAGAAGTGTAAATGTTTTTCCCCATCTGTCCAGTGCCCTAGAATCCCTATCAGAGGGGACAGGGTTTTTTTGCAGTGGAAGCTTTGACACCCTTGGGACACAGATACAGTTTCTGGGTCGGCCGTGGGGTTTTTATATAGGAATTTATGAGAATCCAGGACCCTGTAGTATCTGTCTGGCTTAGCAGGTGCAGGAGGTAAAGAGTCAGGGGACAGTCCGGACTCTGAAAATACATCATTTACAATATCTAGAACAGGTGGAATAGCAAGGGGTCTGTGCTGAGGAAGTAGCAGAAAGTCTCCGAGCCTTTTCTTAGATTCAGAGTAATCTTGGCTCTCCCAGTGGAAATGCTCCCTCATGGTATGCAGGGTTTCCCCAAAATAATAATTCTCAGGAGGTGAGGCTGAAGGAATGGATTCTTCAGCATCAGAGTCCTCATATGGAGGTATAGAACAATCCTGTTCAGAAGAGGAATCAGAGAATCATATTCTGTCTCTTGCCTAGGCCTCTTATCAGGAGGGGGATGAGAACCCCTGACCATAGTAATTAGGTCTTCGGCCATTTTAAGCATCTGTTTTTTAGGCATGGAAGCTTGAGTAGGAGAATGCTGTACTTGTTTCTTTGTCTTTAGAGTAGCTTTAGTCTTTGTCTTTAAGGCTGAAGATGGTTTAACATATAACTGTGTAGGCCTGAAGACACCCTCAGAAGCCGATGCCTGCTCAGCGGCTCCGGATCCATCTGAGGGAATTATTTCCGAGTGTCCAATACCTTGAGTATCCAGAGGCCCAGTCAGCCCCATGTGGGAGTCAGAAGCGGCCTGTGGCTCTGAGGTAGCGGGCACCAGGGGCTGCGAAAGCACCTCACTGAGAACCGGCGACTGGCCTAACTGAGGCCTCGTCGTCTGTTTTGGACCTCTGATGCCTATCCTTTTCCTTGTCCTTGCGTTTTTTGTAAACTCCAGTCGGTTGTTCCGACGGCATTATATAATTAAATCTTCGGCCAAAGTAATGAAATACAAAATCGAACAGACGCTTAATAGTGCGTTGGTTAAATCTAGCACAAAACCGACAGCTAGCAACATTGTGATCAGGGCCTAGGCAAGGAATACAGTAAGAGTGAAAATCCTTATGAGGTATTTGCTTCCCACAAGAAATACAACTGTTAACTTTTTCTGACATCGGTCTGGAGCAAAAAAAAGTTTCCCCAACGGGGTACTTAGCTTTAATGAGGACTTTGGTTCTGAAATTCAGATTTGAAAGTCTCAGGAGTCGGCCGACCGGCACTTGCAAAATGTTTTTGCTTCGGGCACCGCGCGGCAAGAAAGACTGAAGAAAATGGCGTCAGCTGCATCTTTTATACCCCTGGCACACTGACGTCAGGGAAGAGGCAACAGCAACCGACGCCGGACCAGGACTTTGGAATCAGGCCGACTGCGGGTAGCCTGCCAGCAGGATAACCCAAGAGTAATGACTGCAACAGTGAAACACGATGAACATCATGAGGGTGCTGGTCATCAAAAATGAAAAAAATATTCAACATTTACTTAGTGTTCAAGTTTGGGCCTATTTATCAAAAGCCACAAAATAAGGTACGTGAAAAATAGAATGTAATGAATGGTGGTTATATATGAAAGATGATCAGAGAAAAGAAAAAAAAAAAAAACCCCAACAAAAAAGTATACATAATGGCTACATATGAAAAATTATTAGAAAATGCAAATGCCTTTGGAATCATATCAAGTTTAGTTATTTTTGTCTTAAAATTAAAGCAGAGAGTTTAGTACAATTTAAGAAACAGAGGATGCTTTATTATAACAGTTTAAAAAAATATGCCAAAAGAAATTAGTGACAAGGAGCTATTAGTAGACAGCTGCAAACACCTTAAATACTTAGAATAGAATTCAGTCTTTACAGTGGGAGCAATACTAAAAAACTGGTTAAGTAGAATATAAATATTAAGAAAAATCAGTTAATCTAGAAATAGGGCTAGCCAAATGATTTTTTTTTTTAAATTCTCTCTCGAACATCTCTCTCCAAAATTATATAAAATTATGATGACTTAACGGCAACCTGTTGATGGATTTGTTCATACTCAGCAAATCAGCGTCAGAGAATTCAAAGGTAACTATTTTGGTTAGGAATACAGTATTTACATCCACTGGTATTCATAACCAATAAAAGAATTCTGGAGAGCAGCAAGAGGAAAGGATAAAACAAACGGCTACCATATATTAGCACTAAAGGTTGATACCAGCTAAATAAAACTAAAATTGAAATTTCCTATGAAGAACGGTGAAAAAAAAAGTTTCCACATTGTACAGATGAAAATATCAGCTCAGTGTTTTTCTAAAATAAAAAATTAAAATGAAAAGAATATTTTATAGCATCATCCCTCGCGTTAACTGGATGTGTTAAGAAGAAATGGCAAGAATAATCATTTTCTCTTTAGTCATCACATCTTCAGTGGTTTCCAATATTATGACAAAAATCAAAAGCCTGTGTGACATTACTGAAGATCAAGAGCCATTGTGGCACAGTGAATACATCACAGGAATACAGACTCAAAATGTAAAACCTCTAAGGAATTATGAATAAATCATCTGGAGCACCAATCACAGTACTGATATACATCCGTTAGACACACGCGTTTGCTTTTTCTGTTTGTCAATGGATTACGCAATAGTCATTTTGAGGAAAAATAAAAGCTGTCCAAGTTTTAGGTTAGTATTAACCACTACTGCTTGGTGGCATTACTCTTGGTGGGGAATTAATTGGTGGTGATGGTAATGAGTACGAAGTTCCCCCTTCCCCTTTGGGGCTTCCTCCTTTGAGGAGAAGTGAATGGTTAGCCAGGAAACAGGAAATGAATGGCCAAAATATGAAAAGGGACAATTACTACTTTTCAAAAGGAAGGGGAGAAAGGGGAAGAGGTGGAATGCACCCATCATCCAACCAATACAGGAAGAATTAGTCACTGTCAATTCATTAGGGACTGATGAAATTAGTGAAACAGTCAACACATTCTGGTATTAAGAATACATTTTCGAATTTTAACATTTTTAATTATACTAATTTAGTTATCGATAAGGTTTATTTTGAATTGTTCATGAAAGGTTTTCCACTTGTTCCTTCTAAGCTCTTAAATGTGGTTGACACTTTAATAGATTTAAAGTTGTTTTTAAGAAAGATAAATTTAAAATTGTGTTTTGATAATAAAGGGACCACAAATGGAGATTTGAGAAGGAAGAGTATGTTAAATCCACCCTTACATTCTGCCTCGAAAGTTTTTGTAGTAGTATAAGCTGAATTAAGGAAGTTAAAAACACCCAAAAGGAATAGATTTCCTAACTTATTGGACAGTGAAAAAGACCTATTAAAGAAGCTGACAAATTCAGGGTTCCATATTATGAAGCCAGATAAAGGGAGTGGGGTGGTCATTATGGACTAAGATTCTGACTGATGAAATAAAATATGGTCGTGTGTCCAGGAATTAAATTAATATTACTTATTCTAAAATAGATTTTGTTGTTAAATTACTACTTTTTACAAGGAGACATGGATAATAAGCTACTTGACTTTTTGATTGTAAAAAAATCCCTTTGTTCCTTTGGTATTTGGTAACACCTAAGATCCAAAAAAGTACAACCCCCCCCCCCCCATTTCATCATACAATAGCAGGGACTGGATTTAAATGGAACCTCTAGCAATGTATATTATAGATTATAAGTGTATTGGTTTTATTAGTCATATTTCAAAGGATTCATGGGATTTCCTTATGAAAATTTCAGGTGAACTATATGGTAAGGATGTGATATTAGTCACCACTGATGTTGTGGATTTATTTTCAAATATACTACATTTGGAAGGGTTGGAATGGTTTCATAGTTTCATAGTATAGTACTAGGCTATCTGCCCTGGGGCATTTGTAAGCCTAGCCATAGTGATGTGGCTTTTGCCACCCCATGAAATGGTACAAAAAATGTACAGAATAAATTTAGAATACTGTGCCTCTGTCTAGTAGTGACACAATGAAGGTCCCCTTATATAATAGAATTAGTTTACTGTGCCCCTGTCTAGCAGTGACACAGATGTGACCCCTGGGGTAAACGTACGATCTCCCATCCACTCATCAAGATTTCTCTTGAAGAGAGTCAGTGAGGGCTCTGCCTAATCTGAACTGGGATCTTGTTCCAAAGCATGGGAAGCCTCTGGGTTATGAATCTATCCCTCCAGCATGTCCTATTCATACTTGTGCCGAGGTTTAAGTCTTTAGCTCTCGTGGTCCTGATGGATTTGGATTTTTGAGGTGGAGCATGTCCATCAGATCCTGATTGGACATGGCCTTGTACGTCAGGTAGAGATCACCTCTGAGCAGGCGGTATGCTACTGAATAGAGCTGAAGTTTCTTTAGTCTGGCAGAATAAGACATATGTTGGAGACCCTTGATCCTCTTGGTGAGGTACTTTTGTGGTCTCTCCAGCTGTTGCAAATGCCCGGTGAGGTACATACCAAATGGGGCATTGTACTCAATCATGGGTCTGATGAGGGAGGAATATAGGGGTACAATGACCTCCTTGGATCTGGATGCGAATCCCTTCATGATGAGGTGTGCAAGGTAGAATGTTTTTCTAACCACTTTGGCAACGTGGGTGTCAAATGAGAGGTCGCTGTCTACTTGGGTCCCTAGGTCTCGGATTACTTTTTCCTTACTCAGTGGGTTGCTGTCTATGTGATAATTTGTGGGTACTTTGTTTTTCCTAAAGGGGATGACTATACATTTTTTGGCATTTAGTTTAAGGCCGTGACTCCGGCACCAGTTGTCCGTTTCTGTGAGGCCTTTTTGTAGGATGTGCGTGTCTGCTGGTGTATCGACTATGGCATCTAGTTTGCAGTCATGTGCGAACTTTGTCAGCCACAGCCCTCCCATGTTTGCTTTAACATCTGAGAAATAAATGCCGAACAAGAGGGGTCCCAGGACAGATCCCTGTGGGACACCACTTGTGACTGGCTTTGAGTCTGACATTGCTCCAGCGATTTTAACTTTATGGGTTCTGTCCTTTAGCCAGTTTGCAACCCATCTAGTGACATAAGGGTTTACTTTTAAGCTGTTGAGCTTATCTATGATGCCTGAGTGGGGTATTGTGTCGAAGGCCTTAGCCAAGTCCAGGTATGCTGTATGGACTGCTTTGCCCTCATCAATGGCTCTAGTGACTGTTTCGAAAAAAAAAGTCAACCAGGTTTAAAAAGGCAGGATCTGCCTTTTACAATGCCGAACTGGGTGGGGTCAAGTGTCTGTAGGTCCCCTATGTCTCTATTTATGAGTTCCATAATGATTCTTTCCATAGCTTTGCAGACCAGGCTAGTTAAGCTTATGGGGCGGTAGTTTCCAGGGTCTGTAGAGGCACCCCCCTAGTGGAGTGGGACCACTGTTGCTGTACGCCAGTGTTCAGGTACATATCCCGAAGTAAGGCTAAGGTTAAATAGCATTTTTATGTGTGGGTTTAGCTCCTCTTGGAGTTCACGTAACACGCAACCCGGGATACCGTCAGGTCCCATTGATGCTGTGTTTTTTGCTTTGTTTAGGGCGGTTCTCACTTGAACATCTGAGATGACAGGGAGATTACATTCAGTTGGGATAAGTATTTCTTCTTTTGGGGGTGAAGGAGGGTTGGAAATTTGCACTGAACCTGTCAGCCAGAATGTTGGCAATATCTGTGGGTTCAGTGTATTTTTTGTTGTTTTGAACCAACTCTGAGCATATCTGAGGGTTTCCATGGGTTTCTAACATAGCTGAAGAAGGCTTTGTGGTTATCTTTAGTGTCCTTAGCGATTTTTCTCTCAAAGTTGGCCTTGGATGTTTTTATGAGAGAACGTAGTTTTCTGCTAATGTTGATCAGAGATGTCTTCCCTTCATGGGATTTTGCTCTGACGTGCAGTAGCTTCCTTCTTTTGTTATACAATCTGTTTATGGCTGAGGTCCACCAGACAGGACGCTTACCTTTGGTGGAGAGGGACTTGGATTTGTTTGGGAATGCATGATCCATGCATTCTTGGAGATGTCCATAGAAAGCATTTGTGAAGGATTCGGCATTGTGGGATGTGGTATCTACTGGCACAGTGGGCTTAAAATATACCATCTCAGTCTTAAGAAGAGTGAAGTCTGCTTTTGAGAAGTTTTTCACTGTGGTCTTTTGTGCTGGGGGTGGAGGTGGGATATGCATATCCAGGGTGATTAGTTTGTGTCAGATCTCACTAGTGAGGGGTATACTTCCGCTGTGGAGCATTTTGTCCCCATGTTTGTGATGATCAGGTCTAGTATATTATCTCCCCTAGTGGGAGAGGTGACTAGTTGTTCCAGTGCATTTGAATTTATGAATTCCAGGAACCTTTGGGCTAGGGTATTAGGGCTAGAATAATGCACCCAATCTATGTTTGGGTAGTTGAAGTCTCCCAGTATGATGGTATTTTGTGATACATTCATATCCTCCAATGTCTTCAGGAAGGCTGAGTGGGGTTCTTGAGATTGGGAGGGTGGTCTGTAACATGCTACCAGTTGTATAGCAGTTTTGCCTATGGTTAGTTGCACCTGTATGGTCTCTGATGCTTCATGTGTTGCTACTAACCTGGAGGTGTGGGTGTCCTTGATGAATATGGACACTCCCTCCCTTTGTGGTTCGCCCGGTTTTGGGGCCAAAAGCATGATACGAGGTATAGCCTGGTAGCGCTGGGGTGCTCTCAGGAGCCTTGAACCAGGTTTCAGTTACTGCACAGACGTCGATGTTCTCCATGCTGAGGAGTGCATCAAGTGCCTGCATCTTGAGATTTAGACTTCTGGCGTTGAGCAGCATTACCCTTAGTTTTTTTCCATTTTTGTTTTCTAAGGAGGTGGGTTTGTCTTTTGAGCCTTGCCTAAAAAAGGCACTATGGGGGTGGCAAGAGCCTTAGCCAATATCCGGAAGCCCAGTGGTGACAGGTGTAAGCCATCCCTTGCGAAGCAGAGTGGCTTGTCCAACATGTCATCCCAGGCAGACAGACATTGGATCCCCTTAGAATGACACCAGTACTTGAGCCAATTGTTAAAGCTGATCATCTTGTCTTTGCATTGTGGTATCATTCTTGGTGAGGGCAGGATGCTGCTCAGGGTCAGGGTCATACCAGCCTGGGCTACATAATCAGAGAGCTCCTCTATGGCTCTTTTCATGTAGTCCAGGGAGGTACGTCTCAGGTCATTCACACCAGCATGGACAATGACGGAGTCATATTTGTACTTGCTTTGGAGTGACTTGAGTGCGTGTGTTATGTGGCGGATCCTAGCTCCCGATAGACAGCTCACAGTCACCTTCTCCTTGTTCAGCCTGGTCAGCGGGACATCAGTGTGTCTGACTATAGAGTCACCTATTACTAGTGTATCAGGCAAGGTGTTTGGCCTTAAGGGCTGTGATTGGTTGACACACTGATTTATTGAAGTATGTGTTGCATGTGTTTTGTTTTGAGGTGGTGGATTTTTGGATGTCTGCTTTTGGAGCCTCTGTTGTTTTGGTAAGTTTTTTATTAGAGCCTCCGAGTATGTCTTTGTGTTTTTATGTGTTTGGTTTGCAGTTGTGGTAGGTCTATGTGGGACTGGGATTGTTGTGTGTGTGGTTGCCATCTCCTCCTGTCTGGTCATGCCAGCCCTGGAATGTGATTACTTAAAAATGACGATGTAAACTTAACAGAATTTATGAATGCAATAGTACAAAATAATTTTAAATTTATTTCAATGGTGAATATTATTAACAAACCCAAGGTGTAGTGATGGGTGCTTGCTGTACCTCAATGTTTGCCAACTTGGTTCTTTATTACTGGGAAAATAATTTTTTTCTTCTTCAGACCTGGCTGGCAACATTATTTATTATACACATTTTTAGATGATATTTGTCTTTTTTGGAAAGGGTCAGAGAAAGAGCTTAAAAATGTTCTTGAATACATTGGGACTACTACCACTTTTTTAAAATTTACTTGTTTCTATCTGAAGGAGGCTATTAATTTTTTGGATGTCTACACATACAAAGATTTTATGGAAAATAGATACCATTCTAAAATTTACCATAAAGAAATATATTCTAATTTACATTTTTTTAGTGAACATCCGTATTATCAAAAGAAGGGCATAGTGAAGGCACAAATGATTAAAGATCAAATTAATACTGTTAAGGGTTTATTTTTGGAAATGTGTTACCCAGTGAACATGATTGACTTTTTAGCTGAGGAGGTTTTCAGGCAAACAGAAGAGAGATATTTCCCCCTTTTGGGTAAAGGTACAACAGGGCAAACTGCTAATGCTGGTACTGTAAATGCCCATGAATTGGCTTTTGTGCACAAATTCTCTCAGAATTCTACAGAGGTAGAGATTATTAGTAAAAAATACTGAAGTGTATTAACTTTAACCTCAGATATTAATAGGATTATTACTGGGTCACCGGTAATAGTTACAAAAAGGGACAGGAATTTGAAAGATACGGGAGGCTGGTAATGTACACAATAATATTAATAACATTAAAAGGATGGTACCTGTAAGATGCGGTTTCTGCAATCAGTGCAGATTTATTGCTGATACGAATGAGATTTACCTAGGAGACTAGGGGTATATGTATCAAACCAAAGGGACATTTTAATTGTAGCAGCAGAGGTGTAATTTACCCGGTTACCTGCTATTAGAAAATGGATATACGAACATAATTCTGATGTTACCCATGGTAAAGCTATAAATGCCCTTTACAGACATAGCAAGGAATGTAGAGATAGTAAATATACTTTCTTTGTATTGGAACAAGAAAAGCATGACCCCAGGGGAGGGCCTTGGGAAGCCAGATAAGAATATAAAGAATTATACTGGCAATTAAAGTTGGATGCGGCCAAATCCCCAGGGTTAAATGATAGACGTATTAATAGAGTTTTAAAAATTCGGGCAGCTAAATTATAAGTTTATTTCACCATTTACTTGAGACAGTTATTAATATTATTTGTTTTATGTTTGTTTTACATCATTTTTATAAAACATTTAAATAGTACACATCCAGAAGGGTTTGTTTACACAAGTGCAGTTGGTGTAATAGTGGTTTTAGAATACCAGTTTCATTAAGGGCTGTTGTTAGAACACGGGTTTTTAAAATGTATAGCATGTAATAGTGCATTAAAATAAGTTCACCTTTACAATTTATGGCTGATTGGTTGGATTTTGCATAAAAATGAGTAACTGTTCATGATATTTTGTTCCGATGAAGTCTGGTTATTGTTACAGACGAAAGTGCTTAACCTACCAATTGTTTTTATTCAACAAATAAAAAGCTTTTCATTTTTGAGCCGGTACATCTTTTGTTTTTTGGGATAGATAGACATCTGTTTGACAAAGAGAAAAAGCAAACAAGTGTGTCTGTGATTATGCGATAGTCATTTTGAGGAAAAATAAAAGCTGTCTACCAAGTTTTATCTTAGTATTAATCAGTACTGCTTGGTAAAATCACAACTGAAGCAAAGCAGGTTGGATTCACTCTTCAACAAACCAACAAGGTCTCAGTACCTCAGCCCATTACAGCTTTCATTACATTTCCAACATCTGTTAAATTGCGAGAAAGAATGGCCTTTACCAAAGCTAAACATACTGTCATTACAATAAATACACAAAAGATTACTATACCTTCACTATCTGTGAGGACCTCCATCCTGCCACTGAACATGGCTTTTAGCATGGTGTCCTGCTTGGTGAGCGTTTGCATGGTGGTGTAATACAGTGCTCCCCCTACATTCAGCTTAACATACTTGGAGCTGGCACTAGCACCTTTAAAAGACGTGGTACGTGTTGCTGCAGCTGGCACAGCAGTGCTCACCACAGTTTCACCCGACATCTCTTCCTGCAAAGAAACGAGAAGAGAGATGAGTCTGGTTAATGAACTGAGCAAGGGTATACCAACAAAAACAAATGAAAACCTACCATTGTTTTTTTCGAGGTTATATTTTTGTTTACAAGCTTAAAATAACACAAAAAAAAAAAAAAAAAAAGACAACCTAATTACATTTGTATAACTTTTTGTTGAGCAGCTTAGTCCTACTAGGCTAGCAGACCTTTTCAAAGGCTGCCTGAGGAGATATTCAGACCAAGGGGAATTTGTCAAGGGCACTGGGGAACTTCCATTCTTTTCTTTAAAAAGTAGGATCTTTTATATCCACCCGAGTTACCACCAACTCAGGGAAATGTGCTTCATCCAAAGGTGGCACACTGAGGAATACAGCACCCCCTAATGCTGCAACGTCAGTAACGGTGATGGGGAATTAATCTAATTATATGGAGCAGAAATAAAACCCATAGCTTTCTGATCTCATAGTACCAAAGGTATGTGTGCTACTTGTTAAGCCCCTAACAAACGGTCAAAAAGACATTAAACTTCAGTTAAACTATTGCAAAAGAAGTCCAAATATAAGTTAGTACAGTCGTATCAGACACACATGCAAACTTAAGCCTGGTTTTCCCTTTTGAAACTGCTTTTCTGTATTGTTTTACTGCCTTCTGCATTTTCTCAATTAATCTGTTTGACCACATGTAGGGACCATCTTGGCTAGAGGAGTAATTTATGTAAGGGAGCTCTTAACTAAGAGCTGCATGTCACAGTTATGAGCACACTGGATTCAGGTTTCAAGCTGTTGCTTCTAGTTTCCTTGTTTACTATTTACTATGCAGAGATTCACTTAGTGCAGTACCTTGGTAGCGGTAGCTCCACAGCAGGTACTGCATGTAAGCAATTTCCATCCCTTACATTGTTCGTGAAGTGTACCTTCCTCTAAATACAGTTAGACACCCACTACTCTACGTAAACAGCTTGCACTTACTTGTGCAGGCATCCTTTTACTTGCTTGTGCAACCCAGCTACCAGCTGTGCTTACCTGTATGCAGGAGTAGCCTTAGGTCAACTGGTGCCCTAGGCAAAAGGGCTCACGGCACCCCCACCATACCACCTGGTGCCCCCATCCTGGTCTAGCTACACCAAATAAAAATACTGGAAAAGTGCCCCTGCTACAGCAGCGCCCTAGGCGGCCACCTAGTTGGCCTATGCCTAAGGCCGGCTATGCCTGTATGGACAAGTGAAACATTTCCAGTCCAACAAATATTTCCTCCAAATAGACATTAGAACTTGTTGTACAATTATCCTTTAGCAATATCCTACAATTGCCAGGAAGGAAGCCACAATACAATAAAACAAATACGGACTTCAACTACTGACTTAAATATTGTCATTCGGGGGTGGGTCCAAAATATCTGCCTGGGAGACAACTGACAATCTTAACAGCTTTGCAAGAGATGTGCATGCACCTCTCTCCTTATGGCTAGGACTTCTTCCTCCAAATAGAGCCTTTTACAGGTAAGGTCTGTCTTCTCATATTACCTACATAGCCAGACAAAAATCAAGATTGCATAAATGTAGCGTTGCTCAATACTAGAAGCCTTATTATGAAGTTGCATTCCTTACAGAAGCACTTAACTCTTTAAAAATATAGACATCTGTGCAGTTAAGGAAATATGGTTTCAGAACAATGATTGAAACCCTGCACTGCTGGGGTGCTATGTCTACAGCACTTTCATTCCCAATACCAAAAACGATGGGGCTACTGGAGATGGCACGTGTCTGTCCTCCTAAGAAGTCAATTCATCTCTGAACTCTTAAGAAATGAGCATTAGCTTGAATTCCAGCAAATCCAAGTAAATAAAACTTCATACCACATCACAGCAAAACTACTAAACCCCCACCATGACTAGGCCATGATGTATATCTGAACAAATTGGGATCCTTTCCCATCAAACCTAACACTACTTTCCTCCCTCATTAGGCTCATAACAGTATAATGTCCCCTTTGTAATGTACTTGTTGAAGCACATCATTTGGGTTGAGAGGCTACTCGTTTCCTCACCAAGACAATCAAGGGCAGGTCTTCCTTGATCTAAACTGCTCGCCTCAGAGTGCTCTCTCTCTCTCTCTAATTCCAACAAAGTCTGGAAAGGACACAGTCCTATATTACTGCCTACACATCCACAACACACACATTCCATACACCTGCTCATGATATCTAAAACATTTCCATGGAAATATAAACAGGACCAGCTTGCAAGATCTCTCTCCAGATAATCCCTCTTTTACGGAATAACTTTCCTAGGATGTAAATGAAAAAAAAGAAAGAAAAAAAAAAAAGAGAGAGAACCCTCTAAGCATAACCTGGACGAATAGATGGCCAATTGTAAATGCACCCTGGGTATGGCTCCTCAATCCCTCAATGAAAGGGGTTAAAGGTAGGTATTAAATACATCCTGGGTCTGCCTCAAACTCTCACAGAAGTGGGATGTAACTGAATATTAAAGTATTCATGTCAATAGGTATTCTTAATTTGGGATCTTGTAGCTAGGCTATAAATGTTTCTCCAAATAAAAAGCAGAGTATTAACCTATTAATATCCACATGCATATAAACTTGTACATTAAAGTGATGCATGCATGCCCTGTTCACAGTTAACAAGATGCTTTTAAAGACAAGAATGCAATATTTGTAATCTATTTTTGCCTTTATGGGTTGTCCTTTCAAGTGTCTTGCAACTCTTATTAATCCCACAAAATACTGACTTCTTTGAAAATAAAAATGTTCCAGCAGGGTGCCTGCAAGAGCTCCCCATTTCACCTTATTTTACTGAAAGGGACTGAACAGGATAGCTGTTCCTGGCATTCTGCTGCAACAGATTATGCCCTCTATTTTTTCAGTCTACTGTATTTTAGACTGAACAGTTTTAGTCACCTAAAATTACACTATGCTTGATGCCACCAGTGGCACTGGGCATATACTTTGTACCGAACAAAAAGATAGTGCTTTTTTATTTTTAATTTAAATTTGGTAAAAATAAATCCTTACAAATTAAGAAATGTGTGCCCGAGAAACGAGGATTCCTTTGGGACAGCCAATCTTCAGACAGTCTCAGAAGATAGATGGACCTTTGAACATATTTAGGGGGGCTTATGTAATAAAGCTAGTACCAAATATCGGGCAACTGCACTTCCACTGAAAAGCTACCCTCAAACTGCACTTTCTAGTGCATTTTCTGTTTTTACCTCTTCAAAAAGGAAAGACTTCAGGTATACAGTATTTAAAAAAAAAAAGTTTGGGAAGTTCATACAATTGCTATGACAGCAATGTGTACCTTGCAATGTGCACAACAGTCTTTCTTCTTAGAGGAAACTTTTTTATGGTTGCAGCTTACCACAAAAAGCTGTTATACCTAATCCAGATTCTAACTCCATTACTTTTAATAAAATGTCTACTCCCTCTTTTTCTCATAGAAGCTTCCACATTTCTAACGCTATTTCTAAGGAAGGCTGTCAAATTTTCCTTTAAAAAGAACAAGTCTGTTATGTATGCAACTGCAGTGTGTGTGTGGGTGGGGGTGGGGTGGGGGGGTTCAACTTGGAAAAGCACCCTACAATGAAATGTTTTTAACAAGTTAAGGTACAAACATTTTCTTAAACACAACCCCAGCAAAATATCTTATGAAACTACGTATTTATGAATTTAAACTATAGGAGAGAAACAGAGCAGTTAAGGCATATAAATACATAACCCAGAAAAGAATGGCTCCAAATAAAACCAAGAAACCGTACTTCCAAAAAGCAGCCAAATGAGAGCCAGAGTAGATGAAAATTGCAGTTTATTCACACACAAATAAACGCTCCTAGTGATTTAATTGCGTTTTCGTTTACCACTTCCTCAGACACAATAAACCATCACTGATTTCACATTTAAATACTGTAGCGTAATTGAAAATCATTTGCTATTGGACGAACAATTACAAACACACATCATATATACACATCATCAAATACGTATTGTGATCATTTTAACAAGTTTGTCTGAATGAAATATTAATACTATTTATTACATTCCATCCCTATTAAATGATAAACTAAAATCATTATAAAAACGTTATAATATGTTTGTATATATATATATATATATATATATATATATATATATATATATATATATATTAGTAAACATTGTAAAAACTATTTTAAAATACTGTTTAGATAATCTGAACTTTGATACATCGTTGCCCTCTAGTGGAAATATAAGAAATAACATTCCAAATGTATTCTCTCAGTTTAGCAGATCTAAGATTTAAAACTGATGAAATGGACAACATATCATTGAGACCGGGTTCCTTAGTGGCTTCCAAAATTATTTGCCAGTACAGTTCCCGGTACTCTAATGATAGCAAATGATTTTCAATTACGCTACAGTATTTAAATGTGAAATCAGTGATGGTTTATTGTGTCTGAGGAAGTGGTAAACGAAAACGCAATTAAATCACTAGGAGCATTCATTTGTGTGTGAATAAACTGCAATTTTCATCTACTCCGGCTGTCATATGGCTGCTTTTTGGAAGTACGGCATATAAATACATCCCCGGAACTTTCTTCTTAATGAGGCTCTAATGAAAATAGCACCCCAGGACAAACTAAAAAGTTCATGTGTGCCAAATTTTTGAGTTTCGGGTAGGGGCAATGGCGGTGCAGAACGAGCAGAGCCATTAGTAATCAGCAGAGATTTTAGAGAAAGCTGGTCGAAAAGGATTCAGTGCAAGAAGCGGTTCTTCACCAACTGCTGTAATTCATCTACAGAAAGGATAATACAGCTTTTCAACTTCTAGAAGCACAACAGAATTCCTACTCAGGTCATCTCTTCCTGTCCAAAGAAGTCAGAGAGAAAAACTATGATCTTCTTGACCAGCTTTACTAAGCAAACCAATGCTAGGTGCTAAAAACTGTTGCAAATTTATAGGAGCACTATAGATCAAATTATAGTCTCCCTTTTATAACACTAGTGCTTATACAAGAGAGTTCCATAAATCAGACATTTTCCAGGCTTACTTGCAGGGAGCCATGAAACAAAACCTGTCTAGTTGTCTGCTTTGAAAGGATGCAAACAGATCTACTTGAGGTGCTCCCCACAACTGGATCCATTCCCAGAAGATCAATTTCCATTTGTGAGGGTTTGTCCTAGGCCTGCTCAGCTCACCTACCACTATGTTTTGCTCTGTCAGAATAAAATATACTCTGAGGGTTAAGAAATGCTGAAGAACTAACTCTCAAGCTATCACTGCCAGCCTGTACGGGGTTAATGATATACATCATATGACTTGAGGTATTGTCTGTAGTCACTTGGAGACATCTTGGGGACCAAAGGTGATGTAAAGACTTCAAGGCATGGATCACAGCCAAAATCTCTCTTAAACTGATGTTCTCTGGCCTATCTGAAGGATTCCATTATGCCTTATATTTTAACCCGGTACTTATGTATTATCGCAACCACATTCCATGCAGGAGAAGTGGCTCAGTTCCAACCCTTTCTCGTCTTGATATGTTACATACAGTCCGCCTACATTTTTAAAAGAAGTTCACATATAAATGTGACAAATTAAAGGAAAGGTAAAGCAAGGACCACACGTCATACTTACCAAGGCTCTGTGCTTTTGCATTTAAGTCGTGCTATTCACAGAATACATGCCGGTACACAAAATGATGTTCAGTTCACTTTGCAAGTGAACTACAATAACATTTATAAACCGTCCTTTGACTTTTAAGTGCAGATAAACAAATGAAACCCCTGCAGCCATGCCACCCCCTTTCAGGAAGTGCCCCTTGGGTATTTCTCTGTCAGGCACAAATGCGTTCAGCATGACCATTACGGCTGTGGGTCTCCATGGAAATGCCCCTGGACAGGCGTACAACAAGCAATGTAATGTGACACCATTTCACGGCTTTCCTTTCAATATTTCTATTTACATTTGTGTAATAATAAACATTTCAATCTATTTGGACCACATAATGTACTGCTCATGAGCACACCGTTCGTACATAACTTCAAGCACCCTCATTACTGGGTGCTGCTATGGCAGAGGCATTTCGCAGACCCAGTCCACTTGTGTTTGAACAGAGAATTGGAGAGTATTTGGGCAGGAATACGATATTTTCACACAGGCAGCTTTTTCTAACAAAGATGTACGCACAATGGCATTAATTTTGCTCACCTTAGCTGGGTCAGAGGCTATTGAAAAAAAGTGTGTGTTCATTTGTGTATGCATCAGTAATGTATGCAGGAGAGGGTGAGACTGCCATATTGTGGTACCGGCTGAATCAAAGGAGGACCCCGAGTGCTTAAAAAGCAAATTTAGAGACATGTGCAATCCCCAGACAAATGTTACATTACAGAGGCACTTATTTTATACAAGAGACCAAAAGCCAGGTGAGACGTTTGCAGCTTATATCACGGACTTGAGAAATAAGGCTAAAACGTGCAGATTTGGTGACTTGAAGAATGAGTTAAAGGACAGGCGTGTGTGTGGTGTTAATCGTGCTCCAGTGAGAAAGATTTTGTTTTGTAACAGTGACTAACATTAAGGAAAGCCATAGAGATCTGTCAAATCCATGAGCTCACAGAAAGGCACACAAATATGCTTGCAAGTAATAAACGCATGGTTTCAGCAGCCTCTAGAGCAAATGTAGGCAGCATGCAACACGTGGCAAACAGAAAGAGGCCTAAGTACATGGCAGCAGCAAACCCTGAGGGGCTGGCAGGGAAACAGCTTTCTAGCAAGTCTCAAGACTAGAGCAATAAAATGTCTGCAAGAAGTGAGTCAGCAAAACTAAAGTCAAGTCTTATTGTTAACGGTGTAATTGCGGTGCCAATCATGAGTCTAAAAGAGAGAAGTGTTACGCATTTGGTCAGCAATGCCACAAGTGTAAACAAATTGGAATCAATTTTCAAATGTTTTGTAAATCAAGCAAGCCTAGGTTAAGAAAGGTCACTCAAAAAAGCAAGTTGATCACATAGAAAGCTGCAACCTACTTCCTGTGTAGATGGTGCATCAGTTGTCGGTCAAAAGGTTAATGCAGTAGGTTTGTTGGCAAAGAACAAAGTATTTTGTACTGTCCTGATATCAATGGTAAGCCCATGCAGCTCAAAGCAGACCGGTTAAAAAAGTATAAGGTAATGTCAGCAAAAACATTTGCTAGTGTGCGAGCTGGTGAGCAACTTAATTTGGCTAGCTGTGTGAAGCTGGTTGCTTATGGAGGTGAAGAGATTCACACCGAAGGCTCAGTAGTACTTTCATGCTATTTGGTTGGGAGCAGTTACAGTTTGCAATTTTATGTAGTCCGAAGATCTGTGCAGTCATTATTAGGTCTCAGATGGTTTGAGAAAATAGCATCAGTAAAGCTGGAACTGGGACATGTGTTT